>NW_027362023.1:1187500-1232500 GCF_039654945.1 Dendrobates tinctorius
ATTAATCATACAAATGATTTCCATTAAAATGTCGCTTCTTCCGAAGTGACTCTACCAGTCGGGGCTCCCGGGAAGGAGCTTGGGTCTCTCCAAGCAGCAGTGATGAGGAATGAGAGGCGTCATCGGATCTCCGATAAATCTCAAGGAGGCCTCAGCCCCTGATATGGGCCTTTACCAAGGAACGAAGGATTCCCTTGTGGACTTCGCCGTGGGCATATAGCAAATGGACAGAGATACAAAAGCTGCGGCTAGGACCAAGTCATCCGAAATCACTACTAAGGTCAATTAGGACGTCTAGAATAACACGGGGCCTTCACTGGGTCCCATGAAGTTCAGGAGGGACAGATGGATTTCATGCATGAAGACATTCGGCCTCCCCTAATTCACCAGTGATCTCACTTATAGTTCAGCCCTTCCTACCAAAGAGTTTGGATCATGGAATGGTCGATCCGTGGACCTCTGCAGGTCTGTTAAGGTTTGCAGATCCTTTGAAGCTGTCAAGTCAAAATTCGCTATCTCGGATAAAGAGTTTTTCCAGAATTTCCAGATCAAACACTTTGTTACCTTACTTTATGGCGAATCAAAAGATTCTTTACCAACTGATTCAAGAGGAAATGCAAAAGAGAACAGAGAACTAAACATCTCATATCAGAGATGTACTGTGTATCTACACATCTGTATGTGAGGAGCTCCCTCTAGGGGTGACTGTATATATACACATCTGTATGTCAGGAGCCCCCTCTAGTGGTGACTGTATATATACACATCTGTATGTGAGGAGCTCCCTCTAGTGGTGACTGTATATGTACACATCTGTATGTGAGGAGCTCCCTCTAGTGGTGACTGTATATATATATATATCTGTATGTGAGGAGCTCCCTCTAGGGGAGACTGTATATATATATATATACACATCTGTATGTGAGGAGCCCCCTCTAGTGGTGACTGTATATATGTACACATCTGTATGTGAGGAGCTCCCTCTAGTGGTGACTGTATATATATATATATACACATCTGTATGTGAGGAGCACCCTCTAGTGGTGACTGTATATATATACACATCTGTATGTGAGGAGCTCCCTCTAGTGGTGACTGTATATATATATACATCTGTATGTGAGGAGCCCCCTCTAGTGGTGACTGTATATATACACATCTCTATGTGAGGAACCCCCTCTAGTGGTGACTGTATATATACACATCTGTATGTGAGGAGCTCCCTCTAGGGGTGACTGTATATATACACATCTGTATGTGAGGAGCTCCCTCTAGGGGTGACTGTATATATACACATCTGTATGTGAGGAGCTCCCTCTAGGGGTGACTGTATATATACACATCTGTATGTGAGGAGCTCCCCCTAGGGGTGACTGTATATATACACATCTGTATGTCAGGAGCCCCCTCTAGTGGTGACTGTATATATATATACATCTGTATGTGAGGAGCTCCCTCTAGGGGTGACTGTATATATATACACATCTGTATGTGAGGAGCCCCCTCTAGGGGTGACTGTATATATATATCTACACATCTGTATGTGAGGAGCTCCCTCTAGGGGTGACTGTATATATACACATCTGTATGTGAGGAGCCCCCTCTAGTGGTGACTGTCTATATACACATCTGTATGTGAGGAGCCCCCTCTAGTGGTGACTGTATATATACACATCTGTATGTGAGGAGCCCCCTCTAGTGGTGACTGTATATATATACACATCTGTATGTGAGGAGCCCCCTCTAGTAGTGACTGTGTATATATATACATCTGTATGTGAGGAGCCCCCTCTAGTGGTGACTGTCTATATACACATCTGTATGTGAGGAGCCCCCTCTAGTGGTGACTGTATATATACACATCTGTATGTGAGGAGCCCCCTCTAGTGGTGACTGTCTATATACACATCTGTATGTGAGGAGCCCCCTCTAGTGGTGACTGTATATATATATACATCTGTATGTGAGGAGCTCCCTCTAGTGGTGACTGTATATATATACACATCTGTATGTGAGGAGCCCCCTCTAGTGGTGACTGTATATATACACATCTGTATGTGAGGAGCCCCCTCTAGTGGTGACTGTATATATACACATCTGTATGTCAGGAGCCCCCTCTAGGGGTGACTGTATATATATATACATCTGTATGTGAGGAGCCCCCTCTAGTGGTAACTGTATATATATACACATCTGTATGTGAGGAGCCCCCTCTAGTGGTGACTGTATATATATACACATCTGTATGTCAGGAGCCCCCTCTAGGGGTGACTGTATATATACACATCTGTATGTCAGGAGCCCCTTCTAGTGGTGACTGTATATATACACATCTCTATGTGAGGAACCCCCTCTAGTGGTGACTGTATATATACACATCTGTATGTGAGGAGCCCCCTCTAGTGGTGACTGTATATATACACATCTGTATGTGAGGAGCTCCCTCTAGGGGTGACTGTATATATACACATCTGTATGTCAGGAGCCCCCTCTAGTGGTGACTGTATATATATATACATCTGTATGTGAGGAGCCCCCTCTAGTGGTGACTGTATATATATATATACATCTGTATGTGAGGAGCCCCCTCTAATGGTGACTGTATATATACACATCTGTATGTGAGGAGCTCCCTCTAGGGGTGACTGTATATATACACATCTGTATGTGAGGAGCTCCCTCTAGTGGTGACTGTATATATATATATCTACACATCTGTATGTGAGGAGCCCCCTCTAGGGGTGACTGTATATATACACATCTGTATGTGAGGAGCTCCCTCTAGGGGTGACTGTATATATACACATCTGTATGTCAGGAGCCCCCTCTAGTGGTGACTGTATATATATATCTACACATCTGTATGTGAGGAGCCCCCTCTAGGGGTGACTGTATATATACACATCTGTATGTGAGGAGCCCCCTATAGTGGTGACTGTATATATACACATCTGTATGTGAGGAGCCCCCTCTAGTGGTGACTGTATATATACACATCTGTATGTGAGGAGCCCCCTATAGTGGTGACTGTATATATACACATCTGTATGTGAGGAGCCCCCTCTAGTGGTGACTGTATATATATACACATCTGTATGTGAGGAGCCCCCTCTAGTGGTGACTGTATATATATACACATCTGTATGTGAGGAGCCCCCTCTAGTGGTGACTGTATATATACACATCTGTAAGTGAGGAGCTCCCTCTAGTGGTGACTGTATATATATACACATCTGTATGTGAGGAGCTCCCTCTAGGGGTGACTGTATATATACACATCTGTATGTGAGGAGCCCCCTATAGTGGTGACTGTATATATACACATCTGTATGTGAGGAGCCCCCTCTAGTGGTGACTGTATATATATACACATCTGTATGTGAGGAGCCCCCTCTAGTGGTGACTGTATATATATACACATCTGTATGTGAGGAGCTCCCTCTAGTGGTGACTGTATATATACACATCTGTATGTGAGGAGCCCCCTCTAGTGGTGACTGTATATACACACATCTGTATGTGAGGAGCCCCCTCTGGTGGTGACTGTATATATACACATCTGTATGTGAGGAGCCCCCTCTAGTGGTGACTGTATATATACACATCTGTATGTGAGGAGCTCCCTCTAGGGGTGACTGTATATATACACATCTGCATGTGAGAAGCCTTCTCTAGTGTTGACTGTATATATACACATCTGTATGTGAGGAGCCCCCTCTAGTGGTGACTGTATATATACACATCTGTATGTGAGGAGCTCCCTCTAGTGGTGACTGTATATATACACATCTGCATGTGAGGAGCCCCCTCTAGTGGTGACTGTATATATACACATCTGTATGTCAGGAGCCCCCTCTAGTGGTGACTGTATATATATACACATCTATATGTCAGGAGCCCCCTCTAGTGGTGACTGTATATATATATATATATATATATATACACATCTGCATGTGAGGAGCCTCCTCTAGTGGTGACTGTATATATATACACATCTGTATGTCAGGAGCCCCCTCTAGTGGTTACTGTATATATACACATCTGTATGTGAGGAGCCCCCTCTAGTGGTGACTGTATATATACACATCTGTATGTGAGGAGCCCCTTCTAGTGGTGACTATACAGTATATATACATATACACATCTGAATATTTGAATGTGAGGAGCCCCCTCTAGTTGTGACTGTGTATCTACACATCTGTATGTGAGGAGCCCCCTCTAGTGGTGACTGTATATATATACACATCTGTATGTGAGGAGCCCCCTCTAGTGGTGACTGTATATATATATATATACATCTGTATGTGAGGAGCCCCCTCTAGTGGTGACTGTATATATATACACATCAGTATGTGAGGAGCCCCCTCTAGTGGTGACTATATATATATATATATACATCTGTATGTGAGGAGCCCCCTCTAGTGGTGACTGTATATATATACACATCAGTATGTGAGGAGCCCCCTCTAGTGGTGACTGTATATATATACACATCAGTATGTGAGGAGCCCCCTCTAGTGGTGACTATATATATATATATATATATATATATATATATATATACATCTGTATGTGAGGAGCCCCCTCTAGTGGTGACTGTATATATACACATCTGTATGTCAGGAGCCCCCTCTAGTGGTGACTGCGTATATACACATCTGTATGTGAGGAGCCCCCTCTAGTGGTGACTATATATATATATATATATATACATCTGTATGTGAGGAGCCCCCTCTAGTGGTGACTGTATATATACGCATCTGTATGTCAGGAGCCCCCTCTAGTGGTGACTGTGTATATACACATCTGTATGTGAGGAGCCCCCTTTAGTGGTGACTGTATATATATATATATATATATATATATATATATATATATATATATACATCTGTATGTGAGGAGCCCCCTCTAGTGGTGACTGTATATATATATATACATCTGTATGTGAGGAGCCCCCTCTAGTGGTGACTGTATATATATACACATCTGTATGGGAGGAGCCCCCTCTAGTGGTGACTGTATATACATCTGTATGTGAGGAGCCCCCTCTAGTGGTGACTGTGTATATATATACACATCTGTATGTGAGGAGCCCCCTCTAGTGGTGACTGTATATATATACATTTGTATGTGAGGAGCCCCCTCTAGTGGTGACTGTATATATATACACATCTATATGTGAGGAGCCCCCTCTAGTGGTGACTGTATATATACAAATCTATATGTGAGGAGCCCCCTCTAGTGGTGACTGTATATATATATACACATCTGTATGTGAGGAGCCCCCTCTAGTGGTGACTGTATATATATATATCTGTATGTGAGGAACCCCCTCTAGTGGTGACTGTATATATATACACATCTATATGAGAGGAGCCCCCTCTAGTGGTGACTGTATATATATATACACATCTGTATGTGAGGAGCCCCCTCTAGTGGTGACTGTATATATATATATACATCTGTATGTGAGGAACCCCCTCTAGTGGTGACTGTATATATATACATCTGTATGTGAGAAGCTCCCTCTAGTGGTGACTGTATATATACACATCTGTATGTGAGGAGCCCCCTCTAGTGGTGACTGTATATACACACATCTGTATGTGAGGAGCCCCCTCTGCTGGTGACTGTATATATACACATCTGTATATGAGGAGCCCCCTCTAGTGGTGACTGTATATATACACATCTGTATGTGAGGAGCCCCCTCTAGTGGTGACTGTATATACACACATCTGTATGTGAGGAGCCCCCTCTGCTGGTGACTGTATATATATACACATCTGCATGTGAGGAGCCTCCTGTAGTGGTGACTGTATATATATACACATCTGTATGTCAGGAGCCCCCTCTAGTGGTGACTGTATATATACACATCTGTATGTGAGGAGCCCCCTCTAGTGGTGACTGCATATATACACATCTGTATGTGAGGAGCCCCTTCTAGTGGTGACTATACAGTATATATACATATACACATCTGAATATCTGAATGTGAGGAGCCCCCTCTAGTGGTGACTGTGTATCTACACATCTGTATGTGAGGAGCTCCCTCTAGTGGTGACTGTATATATATACACATCTGTATGTGAGGAGCCCCCTCTAGTGGTGACTGTATATATATACACATCTGTATGTGAGGAGCCCCCTCTAGTGGTGACTGTGTATATATATATACACATCTGTATGTGAGGAGCCCCCTCTAGCGGTGACTGTGCATATACACATCTGTACGTCAGGAACCCCTCTAGTGGTGACTGTGTATATACACATCTGTATGTGTGGAGCCCCCTCTATTGGTGACTGTGTATATACACATCTGTATGTGCGGAGCCCCCTCTAGTGGTGACTGTATATATACACATCTGTATGTGAGGAGCCCCTCTAGTGGTGACTGTGTATATACACATCTGTATGTGCGGAGCCCCCTCTAGTGGTGACTGTGTATATACACATCTGTATGTGCGGAGCCCCCTCTAGTGGTGACTGTATATATACACATCTGTATGTCAGGAGCCCCCTCTAGTGGTGACTGTGTATATACACATCTGTATGTGCGGAGCCCCCTCTAGTGGTGACTGTGTATATACACATCTGTATGTGATGAGACCCCTCTAGTGGTGACTGTATATATATACACATTTGTATGTGAGGAGCCACCTCTAGGGGTGCCTGTTAATATATACACATTTGTATGTGAGGAGCCCCCTCTAGTGGTGACTGTATATATATACAATTGTATGTGAGGAGCCCCCTCTAGGGGTGACTGTATATATATACACATTTGTATGTGTGGAGCCACCTCTAGTGGTGACTGTATATATATATATATATACACATCTGTATGTGAGGAGCTCCCTCTAGGGGTGACTGTATATATACACATCTGTATGTGAGGAGCCCCCTCTAGTGGTGACTGTATATATATATATATACATCTGTATGTGAGGAGCCCCCTCTAGAGGTGACTGTATATATATACACATCTATGTGTGAGGAGCCCACTCTAGTGGTGACTGTATATCTATATACACACATCAGTATGTGAGGAGCCCCCTCTAGTGGTGACTGTATATATATATATATATATATATACACATCTGTATGTGAGGAGCCCCCTCTAGTGGTGACTGTATATACATACATCAGTATGTGAGGAGCCCCCTCTAGTGGTGACTATGTATATACACATCTGTATGTGAAGAGCCCCCTCTAGTGGTGACTGTATATACACACATCTGTATGTGAGGAGCTCCCTCTAGTGATGACTGTATATATACATCTGTATGTGAAGAGCCCCCTCTAGTGGTGACTGTATATATATATACACATCTGAATGTGAGGGGCCTTCTCTAGTGGTGACTGTATATATACATCTGTATGTCAGGAGCCCCCTCTAGTGGTGACTGTATATATATACACATCAGTATGTGAAGAGCTCCCTCTAGTGGTGACTGTGTATATACACATCTGCATGTGAGGAGCCTCCTCTAGTGGTGACTGTATATATACATCTGTATGTCAGGAGCCCCCTCTAGTGGTGACTGTATATATATACACATCTGTATGTCAGGAACCCCCTCTAGTGGTGACTGTATATATATATATATACACATCTGCATGTGAGGAGCCTCCTCTAGTGGTGACTGTATATATATATATACACATCTGTATGTCAGGAGCCCCCTCTAGTGGTGACTTTATTTTTATACACATCTGTATGTGAGGAGCCCCTTCTAGTGGTGACTGTATATATACACATCTGAATATCTGAATGTGAGGAGCCCCCTCTAGTGGTGACAGTGTATATACACATCTGTATGTGCGGAGCCCCCTCTAGTGGTGACTGTATATATATACACATCTGTATGTGAGGAGCCCCCTCTAGTGGTGACTGTGTATATACACATCTGTATGTCAGGAGCCCCCTCTAGTGGAGACTGTATATATACACATCTGTATGTGAGGAGCCCCCTCTAGTGGTGACTGTGTATATACACATCTGTATGTGCGGAGCCCCCTCTAGTGGTGACTGTATATATATACACATCAGTATGTAAGGAGACCACTCTAGTGGTGACTGTATATATACACATCTGTATGTCATGAGCCCCCTCTAGTGGTGACTGTGTATATACACATCTGTATGTGCGGAGCCCCCTCTAGTGGTGACTGTGTATATACACATCTGTATGTGCGGAGCCCCCTCTGGTGGTGACTGTATATATATACACATCTGTATGTGAGGAGCCCCCTCTAGTGGTGACTGTATATATATACACACATCTGTATGTGAGGAGCCCCCTCTAGTGGTGACTGTATATATACACATCTGTATGTAAGGAGCCCCCTCTAGTGGTGACGGTGTATATACACATCTGTATGTGAGGAGCCCCCTCTAGTGGTGACTGTGTATATACACATCTGTATGTCAGGAGCCCCCTCTAGTGGTGACTGTATATATACACATCTGTATGTGAGGAGCCCCCTCTAGTGGTGACTGTATATATACACATCTGTATGTGAGGAGCCCCCTCTAGTGATGACTGTGTATATACACATCTGTATGTGAGGAGCCCCCTCTAGTGGTGACTGTGTATATACACATCTGTATGTGAGGAACCCCCTCTAGTGGTGACTGTATATATATATACACATCAGTATGTGAGGAGCTCCCTCTAGTGGTGACTGTATATATATACACATCAGTGTGTGAGGAGCTCCCTCTAGTGGTGACTGTATACATATACACATCAGTATGTGAGGAGCTCCCTCTAGTGGTGACTGTATATATACACATCTGTATGTGAGGAGCCCCCTCTAGTTGTGACTGTGTTTCTACACATCTATATGTGAGGAGCCCCCTCTTGTGGTGACTGTGTATATACACATATGTATGTCAGGAGCCCCATCTAGTGGTGACTGTATATATACACATCTGTATGTGGGGAGCCCCCTCTAGTGGTGACTGTGTATATACTCATCTGTATGTGAGGAGCCCCCTCTAGTGGTGACTGTATATATATGCACATCAGTATGTGAGTAGCTCCCTCTAGTTGTGACTGTGTATCTACACATTTGTATGTGAGGAGCCCCCTCTAGTGGTAACTGTATATGTATCCACATGAGTATGTGAGTTGCTCCCTCTAGTGGTGAATGTATATATACACATCTGTATGTGAGGAGCCCCCTCTAGAGGTGACTGAATATATACACATCTGTATGTGAGGAGCCCCCTCTAGTGGTGACTGTGTATGTACACATCTGTATGTGAGGAGCCCCCTCTAGTGGTGACTGTGTATCTACACAACTGCATGTGAGGAGCCCCCTCTAGTGGTGACTGTATATATACACATCTGTATGTGAGGAGCCCCCTCTAGTGGTGACTGTGTATGTACACATCTGTATGTGAGGAGCCCCCTCTAGTGGTGACTGTGTATATACACATCTGTATGTGAGGAGCCCCCTCTAGTGGTGACTGTGTATGTACACATCTGTATGTGAGGAGCCCCCTCTAGTGGTGACTGTGTATGTACACATCTGTATGTGAGGAGCCCCCTCTAGTGGTGACTGTGTATATACACATCTGTATGTGAGGAGCCCCCTCTAGTGGTGACTGTGTATATATACACATCTGTTTGTACGGAGCTCCCTCTAGGGGTGACTGTATATATACACATCTGTATGTGAGGAGCCCTCTCTAATGGTGACTGTGTATATATATATATATATATATATATATACACATCTGTATGTGAGGAGCCCCCTCTAGTGGTGACTGTATATATATACACATCTGTATGCGAGGAGACCCCTCTAGTGGTGACTGTCTATATACACATCTGTATGTCAGGAACCCCCTCTAGTGGTGAGTGTATATATATATATACATCTGTATGTGAGGAGCCCCCTCTAGTTGTGACTGTGTATCTACACATCTGTATGTGAGGAGCCCCCTCTAGTGGTGACTGTATATATATGAACATCAGTTTGTGAGTAGCTCCCTCTAGTGGTGACTGTATATATACTCATCTGTATGTGAGGAGCCCCCTCTAGTTGTGACTGTGTATCTACACATCTGTATGTGACGAGCCCCCTCTAGTCGTGACTGTGTATATACACATCTGTATGTGAGGAGCCCCCTCTAGTGGTGACTGTATATATATGAACATCAGTTTGTGAGTAGCTCCCTCTAGTGGTGACTGTATATATACTCATCTGTATGTGAGGAGACCCCTCTAGTTGTGACTGTGTATCTACACATCTGTATGTGAGGAGCCCCCTCTAGTCGTGACTGTGTATCTACACTTCTGTATGTGAGGAGCCCCCTCTAGTGGTGACTGTATATATATTAACATCAGTTTGTGAGTAGCTCCCTCTAGTGGTGACTGTATATATACTCATCTGTATGTGAGGAGCCCCCTCTAGTTGTGACTGTGTATCTACACATCTGTATGTGAGGAGCCCCCTCTAGTGGTGACTGTGTATATACACATCTGTATGTCAGGAGGCCCCTCTAGTGGTGACAGTATATATACACATCTGTATGTGGGGAGTCCCCTCTAGTGGTGACTGTGTATATACACATCTGTATGTGAGGAGCCCCCTCTAGTGGTGACTGTGTATATACACATCTGTATGTGAGGAGCCCCCTCTAGTGGTGACTGCATATATGTACACATCTGTATGTGAGGAGCCCCCTCTAGTTGTGACTGTATATATATGCACATCAGTATGTGAGTAGCTCCCTCTAGTGGTGACTGTATATATACACATCTGTATGTGAGAAGCTCCCTCTAGTGGTGACTGTATATATATCCACATCAGTATGTGAGTAGCTCCCTCTAGTGGTAACTGTGTATATACACATCTGTATGTGAGGAGCCCCCTCTAGTGGTGACTGTATATATACACATCTCTATGTCAGGAGCCCCCTCTAGTGGTGACTGCATATATACACATCTGTAGGTGAGGAGCCCCCTCTAGTGGTGACTGCATATATACACATCTGTATGTGAGGAGCCCCCTCTAGTGGTGACTGTGTATGTACACATCTGTGTGTGAGGAGCTCCCTCTAGTGGTGACTGTATATATATATATATATATATATATATATATACACACATCTGTATGTGAGGAGCTCCCTCTAGTGGTGACTGTAAATATACACACATCTATATGTGAGTAGCCCCTCTAGTGGTGACTGTATATATACACACATCTGTATGTGAGGAGCCCCCTCTAGTGGTGACTGTATATATATACACATCTGTATGTGAGGAACCCCCTCTAGTGGTGACTGTATATATACACATCTGTATGTGAGGAGCCCCCTCTAGTGGTGCCTATATATACATACACATTTGTATGTGAGGAGCCCCTCTAGAGGTGACTGTATATACATACACATCTGTATGTGAGGAGCCCCCTCTAGTGGTGACTGTATATATACACACATCTGTATGTGAGGATCTCCCTCTAGTGGTGACTGTAAATATACACACATCTGTATGTGAGGAGTTCCCTCTGGTGGTGACTGTATATATACACATCTGTATGTGAGGAGCCCACTCTAGTGGTGACTGTATATATATACATCTGTATGTTAGGAGCCCCCTCTAGTGGTGACTGTAAATATACACACATCTGTATGTGAGGAGCCCCCTCTAGTGGTGACTGTATATATATACACATCAGTATGTGAGGAGCTCCCTCTGGTGGTGACTGTATATACATACATCTGTATGTGAGGAGCCCACTCTAGTGGTGACTGTATATATATACACATCAGTATGTGAGGAGCTCCCTCTGGTGGTGACTGTATATATACACATCTGTATGTGAGGAGCCCCCTCTAGTGGTGACTGTATATATATACACATCTGTATGTGATGGGCCCACTCTAGTGGTGACTGTATATATACACATCTGTATGTGAGGAGCCCCCTCTAGTGGTGACTGTATATACAAACATCTGTATGTGAGGAGCTCACTCTAGTGGTGACTGTATATATATACACATCAGTATGTGAGGAGCTCCCTCTGGTGGTGACTGTATATACATACATCTGTATGTGAGGAGCCCCCTCTAGTGGTGACTGTATATATACACATCTGTATGTGAGGAGCCCACTCTAGTGGTGACTGTATATATACACATCTGTATGTGAGGAGCCCCCTCTAGTGGTGACTGTTTATATACATCTGTATGTGAGGAGCCCCCTCTAGTGGTGACTGTATATATACACATCTGTATGTGAGGAGCCCCCTCTAGTGGTGACTGTGTACATACATCTTGACTGTGTATAGATTCAAGATTCAAAGAAGCTTTATTGGCAGTACTAAATACACATTAGTTTTGCCAAAGCAGGTGTACAGAAGGGAATAGGGATAGGGACTGTAGGGATGTTGGCAAGGGGCTGTAGGAAAGGTGGATGGGGCAGATCCAGGTTGGGGCTATAGAAGTTCATGGCATAGGGAAGGTGGATGGCGGCAGATCCAGGATGAGGCTATAGAAGTTCATGGCATAGGGAAGGTGGATGGCGGCAGATCCAGGGTGGGGGCCATAGAAGTCCATGGCATATCATAGTTCTCTTTCTCGCAGTCTATGGCATTCGTTCACATATTGTGCTGCTATCTCCACTGCTCTCTCTTCTTCCCCCAGCAGGATATATGTTTTCTCTTCCTCCTTCATGGTGGTGAAATCCGGGAAGGGATGTGAGAGTCTCCTGACGTGAGTGTCCCTCACTGCTGAGTATTTGGAGCAGTGTAGCAGGAAGTGGGTCTCATCCTCCAGGGCCTCCTGGTCACAGTGTTGGCACAGTCTTTCCTCCCTGGGCTTGTAGCTCTGCCTGTGTCGGCCGGATTCGATGGCCAGACTGTGGGCACTGAGTCTATATCGGCTCAGGATCTTGCAGTCTCTGGGGTCCGGGAGTTTCTCCAGGTATGGAGCCAGTCTGTAGTCTCTCTGTAGACTCCGGTACATGGTCAGTTTCTGTGAGCTGATGATGTCGTTCTTCCAGTCACTTACGTACCTCTCCTGGCCTTCGTCTACCATCTTCCTGATTCCGGCTTTTGTCAGGTTGTTGTGATTGGTTTTATGGTCAGGTTGGGTTTGGGTGAGCTGTTCCGAGGGTCCTGGTTTTTCTGTTTCCCCTACATGTGTCAGGGCTTTATGGTGATGGGAGCTTGGATTGCTCCTACGTAGGTGAGCCCGGAATGACAGTGCCCTCTTTAGAACCGTTAGGTGTAGAGGGAATCTGCCCAGCTCGGCCCGGCAAGCACTGTTGGAGGTGCTCCAATGGACTTGGAGAAGGTGCTTGCAGAATTCCAGGTGGAATATTTCTGTTGGGCTGGAATCCCACCTTGACCAGTCTGGGTAGGTGTGAGGACCCCAGACTTCGCTGCCATACAGGAGGATTGGGGCGATGATAGTTGAAGATTTTTAACCAGACCCTCACTGGTGGCTTTAGATGGTAGAGTTTCCTTCGGATGGCATAGAAGGTTTTGCATGCCTTGTCTTTCAGTGTCTCTGTGGCTTGTTTGAAGCTCCCTGATCGGTGAATCTCTAGGCCCAGATAGGTATATTTGTCCGTTCCTGTAAGGGCGCAGTTGTTGAGGATAAATGAAGGGTGCTGGTCTGATTTTCTCTTTCTCTTCTGGAACACCATGATGTTGGTTTTCTTTAGGTTGACCGGTAGAGCCCAGGTGGAGCTGAATTTCTCTAAGATTTTCAGGTTGTCTTGGAGACCTTTCTCGGTTGGTGACAGAAGCAGCAGGTCATCTGCATACAGCAGGAATTTCACCTGCGCGTCGTGGAGGGTGAGACCTGGTGCTGTGGAGATTCCAGAGCGGTAGCCAGCTCGTTGATGTAAATGTTGAAGAGCATTGGGCTTAGGCTACTTTCACACATCAGGTTTTCGGCGTCAGGCGCGATCCGGCGTCGTGCCGGAACGCCGGATCCGGCAAATGTTTAGTAAAACCTGATGTGCCGGATCCGGTTTTCTGCCGGATCCGTCTTTTTCTTGACAGACAAAACCGGATCCGTCTCATCCGGTTCATCCGTTTTTCTATCCGTTTTTCGACGGATTACGCCGGATCCGGTTTTTAAAATTGACCCTTGTGGCCTTCCGAACGGGATTGGCTACTGGAAAACTATATATAGCGTGTTCCTACAGCCCTTCTTTGACAGGTTGTAGAGGAGAAAGTGCAGGTTGGAGAGAAGAGCAAGTTACTGGCGAAGATGGATGTTGTCATTGGAAATATTTTGAAGAATTTGGCGGATTTTATAGCGGAGGCGAATCGTTTGAGGGTGATTGTTCTGGAGAAGGAGAGAGCGAGACAGCAGCGCATCAGGCATCGTAGACGACGTTTGTGGATCCACCCCATCACAGCCAAGAGAATGACGCGTGGGGTCTATTCTACACTCTGCATGGACCTTCGACGAAACCCGGATAAATTTTTTGGATATGTTAGGATGAAAATGGAGAATTTTGATTACTTGGTGGAGCGCATTGCACACCTCATAAGAAAAGCGGACACCTATTGCCGCTTCTCTGTTTCACCCACAGAGCGTCTGATGGTGACTTTAAGGTAAGCCACATTTATTGGATGTGATCGCATCAGAGCACACTTTCACTGCAATCTTGTTGGTGGTAGTTTGTATCTCCAAGTGTTATAGGTCAGTTTTGGTATGTAATGCTGTGATTTAAAACTAATTTATTGTTTTTTAATTCCCCACAGATTTCTTGCAACTGGAGAATCCCTTTCGTCACTGCATTTCCAGTACAGACTCGGGATTTCCACCATATCTGGAATTGTGAAGCACACATGCCGTGCACTGTGGGACTCCTTAGCTGAAGAGTTTTTACCAGAGCCCACAACAGAGAGGTGGATTGAAATTGCTGACAAGTTTCAACAGATATGTCAGTTTCCAAACTGCTTGGGCGCTGTGGACTGGAAACATATCCGCATTGTAAAGCCAGCTGGATCGGGATCGGAATATTTCAATTACAAGAAATATTTTTCAATTGTCCTCATGGCCATCGCTGACGCGGAATACAAATTTATTGCGGTTGATATTGGGGCCTATGGCCGCTCCAATGACTCTCAAGTTTTCAAACTGTCTGCCATGGGGCGTAAACTGTATGGAAACACCTTCCAGTTCCCACCACCTAGACCGCTGCCGCAAACATCTGGTCCACCTATGCCATTTGTCTGTGTAGGGGATGAAGCCTTCCAGCTGTCAGAACACCTTTTGAAACCGTACTCTAGCAGAGGATTGTCAAGAACAAAACGCATTTTTAATTACCGCCTCACAAGAGCAAGAAGAATGGTTGAATGTACCTTTGGTATTCTGACAGCCAAATGGCGGGTCCTATTGACTGCGATCAACCTCAAGACAGAAACTGTGGACGAGGTGATCAAAGCGTGCGTGGTACTCCACAATTTTGTTATCTGCAAGGAACCCATTTCCATTGAGGACACCTCTGAAGAAACCACCTTGCAAGATTACCATGACATTACCACTAGAAGTTCTGTGACGGTTTCAGTAATGAGGGACAATTTTGCACTATACTTTATGTCACCTCAAGGCAGAGTACACTGGCAGGATGACAGAGTGTGAAAGATTTGTGCCCAACCAAACTTGTGTACCTTCTGGACCAACAGTATATACCTTTGCCAACCAAAGTTGGCTATCTTGTCATGGTCTCTATTTTTAGCTTTAGGCCACAGGTGTGTACCTGGTTGTGTTTTATGCAAAGTATTTCACCTTTTAACAAAAGTTGTGTACATTGTTAGGAAATCACCAACAATAAACACAACTTTTTAGGTGAAATACTTTGCTTCAAACACAACCAGGAACACAACTGTGGCAAAAAGCTAAAATTTACCCACAGTTATATACCTAGTTTTGAATACCATTTCACCTTTTAAATACCCTGTATTTAACCTTTTTCACCGCAGAAAGAAATGACAGACAACCAGTGTAAAATAATTTAACTTTTATTGAAAAATGTTTTTTTTAGTAAACTTTTTTAAAATGTTAATAAACATGTTTAATAAAAATTTGAAACTATAAAACTGAAACCATAAAACTGGTCATTTTTATTTAAATACACACATTATAATTCTGTGTAGTGTGTGGTGGAAATACTGCTGTAGGGGCTGCGGGACACTTCGACACTGGGAGTGTGGAGAGAGGACTGGGATCGTGGTGGGGAAGGAACAGTTAGAGGTGAAGGTGTGGAAAAAGCTACAGAATGGGTGGACATGTGGGAAGCAGAAGAGGTGGTGGGCGGTGGAGTGGAGGGTTGGGCAGGGACTGTAGGAGCAGATGATGTTGATGGCAAGTTGTATGGGGAAGGAGTTTGGTACGGGGCAGGTTGCTGGAAGTGGGGAGATGTCTGGTACGGGGCAGGTTGCTGGAAGTGGGGAGATGTCTGGTACGGGGCAGGTTGCTGGAAGTGGGGAGATGTCTGGTACGGGGCAGGTTGCTGGAAGTGGGGATATGTCTGGTACTGGGGAGGTTGCTGGTACTGGGGAGTTTGCAGGTACTGTGGAGGTTGCTGGTACTGGGGAGGTTGCTGGTGCTGGGGAGGTTGCTGGTGCTGGGGAGGTGGATGGTGCTGGGGAGGTGGATGGTGCTGGGGAGGTGGATGGTGCTGGGGAGGTGGATGGTATGTAATAGGAGGGGGAGGATGGAAAGTGGCTAGAGGTGGATGGTATGTAATAGGAGGGGGAGGATGGAAAGTGGCTGGAGGGGGTGTAGATGTAATAGGAGGGGGAGGATGGAAAGTGGCTGGAGGGGGTGTAGATGTAATAGGAGGGGGAGGATGGAAAGTGGCTGGAGGGGGTGTAGATGTAATAGGAGGGGGAGGATGGAAAGTGGCTGGAGGGGGTGCAGGTGGAGGAACTACAGTGGTGGGAGGTGGAGGTTGGGAGGTAACCTGCTGTAGAGCACCGTGGCACGAATGCATTACATGCATCTGCTGGGCAGGAGAGAGCGTTTCCATGCGCTCCACAACAGACCTGAAAAAGGTGTGGTTTGGCGAAGATCTTGCTTCTGAATGCATGGTTTGCAGAAGTGTCTTCACCTACAGAATGCTGGAGTTGATCTGCTGAAAGCCTGCGGAGATTTGCTCTGACAAGACTTTTAGACAGTTCTGGAAAGATGCATTCAGATGCAAGAACTCTTGCGCATAACTCTTTTCCTGACCCCTCTGCCGCTGCCGCCCAGTACCCGCAGGTGTACTAGAGGCGGCAGGGGCAGAAGGGTGGGGTAAAGGGAAAGCGATCTCCTCACCAGCAGCTTCATGTAATGTAGGCGGCCACGATGCTCCTGTGCTGGTGGATGGGACAGATGGGTCGAATGTGTTGGAAGGCTGGGAAGGTGCAGATGTACCGGGGTGGTCGAAGTGTCCCTCGGTGCCGGTCTCCTCAGGGATCGCCTCAGAAGGGTCCAATCGTGCCGGCTCCCGAGTGCTGCTCACCGTGCTGCGGAATAAAGAGAAAAAAAAACAATTAAAATACTGACATGGTATGGCCCTGGCTGAAAAAAAAATTTACATCTAACATTTTTTTTCACATGTGGTGTGTAATATTTACCTTCTGGTGACCATTGTTTCCCGGAGGAACGACAGGGCTTGTGCGTACTTGTACTTGCTCCTGCGTCCTCCAGATCCACTCGGGGCCCGCATCTCTTTATTGAACTCCTTCTTGAAACGATCCCTCACAGACCGCCACCGATTCACAATTCTGTCCCCTGAAACGAGAAAGGAGTGGTTAGTATACAACATCAGTGTTTCCCAAACTCCAGTCCTCATGGTCCCCAGGGGTCATGTTTTCAGGATTTCCATAGTAAATAGAAATCCTGAACACATGATCCGTGGGGACCACGAGGACTGGAGTTCGGGAAACACTGGTTTACATCAAGCAACCGGTACTGTATATACTTACGCTCTGTAATCTGGTCCCGAACATCGAGGTCCTCCCAGCGGCCCACAAGGAGCGAACAGATTTCCTCCCAGAGTCGTCGGGTAACGATCAGGTCAGCGTGGCGGCGGTCAGCCATATTCCAGAGCGGCTCCCTTTCTCTGACGAGATCGATGAGGTGGTCCACATCAATCCCTCCATCCTCACCGTCAGAGTCGGGAGCACGCTGTGAAGGCTGTTAAAGCAAAAGACAAAAATAACATAATTAGCCTCCACAAAAGAAATGAAATAAAAAGTGCAAAAAAACAAAGCAAAAATATTTATACTTACACGCTGGTGACCGCCGCGTTGCTGTCGCCGACGACCCTGGGAGGCACTGCGAGGACCTCTTGGCCGAGCACCAGATTGGGAAGACTAGAGAAGAAAACAAAAAATGTTATGTCTTTGGATGTAGGCATTTGTTTGCTGTGTGTGGTCTGCAGAACATTGTTTTCTATGTGTTGTGTGTAGTGTGATGTTGTGTTTCTGCGTTTGATGCAAAAAACTTACCAATTGTGAGCCCACTCCAGGTGTCTGTCCACCCCTTCCTTCTTCTTCTGGGAGCTCCTCTTCATCTTGTGATTCCTGTTTTGAAATAAAAGGCAATGAATAGACATATATTACAGAGATGATGGATTTTGGAAATAAAAACTTACCGTCAAACGCTGACGATGCGAGGGAGGGCTCCCAGAAGATGATGTGCTGTCTTCCTGGTGGCCACACTCCATGCCTGTGGGTGGTGTTACAGCTGCTGCCATTGCTGCTGCTGCTGCTGCTGCATCTATTGGGCGGCTGTTGAATAAAGAGAAACAAAGGGCCAATGAATATCTTGATATTCCATGGCCCTAGTTTGGAGGAATGGGGGATTTGATAATTACCGTCTCTCATCTGCTGCTGGCCTCCCCTCCTCAGCATGTTCCATTTGCTGCTCCATTTGGGGTGGTGGTGGTGCTGATGGTGCTGCAGTGGTCTCCTGCCTTCTCCTGCGCCTGGTTGCTGTCTTGGGTGGCATGTTGGGTGTGGCTGTGGGTCCCACTGTCTTGCTTTTATATATCTCCTGTGGGCAGAGCTACTGAGCATGCTCAGACCAAAAAAAACGGATCCGGCCACCGGATCAGGCTTTCGCCGGATCCGGCGCATTGTGGCGCTCATAGGCTTTCATTGTGTGAAAAAGCCGGACGCGCCGGATCCGGCGTGTCCGGCTTTTTCGCCGGAGACAAAAAACGTTACAGTAGACGTTTTTTCCAGACGCCGGATCGCGACACATTGCGACACATTGCCGGATCCGGCGAAAACCGGATGAAACGCATGGCCATCCGGCGCGATCCGGCGCAAATGCAAGTCAATGGGGGGGAAACCGGATCCGGCATTGCATTTCGCCGGATCCGGTTTCTGTCAAAAGCGCCAGATCGCGCCTGAAGGCGAAAACCTGATGTGTGAACGAGGCCTTAGGCTGCAGCCTTGTCTGACTCCCCGGCTCTGCTGGAAATAAGCCGTTCTTCTGCCGTTCACCCTCACACTGCAGAGGTTCTCGGTGTAGGAGCTTTTGATGACATCGTAGGTCTTTCCTCCTATTCCGCTCTCCAGCAGTTTCAGGAATAAGCCTGGGTGCCACACCGAATCAAAGGCCTTTTTAAAGTCCACGAAACAGGCGTATATCTTCCCGTTCTTTGTATTGTGGACGTGGCTCTGAATGAGGCTGTGCAGGGTGTAGATGTGGTCAGTAGTGCGGTGGTTTGGCATGAACCCTGCTTGGCTCTTGCTGAGGACGTTGTGCTCGGTGAGGAAACTGAGGATCCTCTTGTTCAGGATGCTGTTGAACAGTTTTCCCAGGTTGCTGCTGACACATATTCCTCTGTAGTTGGCTGGGTCATACCTGTCCCCATTCTTGTGGATGGGTGTGATGAGGCCTTGATTCCAGGTAGGAGGGAAGTAGCCGGCACTTAGCACAATATTGAAGAGTTTAACCATTGCGGCCTGTATTTCTGGTGGGCTGTACTTCAGCATTTCTGGTAGGATTCCATCCAGGCCACCGGCTTTTCTACATCTTATGGAAGAGATTCTCTCTTCTACTTCCTGTAATGTAATAGGTGCATCCAGGGGGTTTTGGACGTTTTTTACTTTTTGCTCCATTGCTTTTAGTTTTGCCATTATGTTTTCCTGTTCTTGGCTTAGTTCTTCCTTTGGAATGTCTTTATAGAGGTCTCTGAAGTACTGGAGCCAGATGTTGCCATTTTGGATATGGATGTTGTTTTTCTTGTCTTTTGTGCCCATGTGGTTCCATAGTTCCCAGAAGGAGTTGTCTTGGAGGGCGTCTTGGAGTTGGTTAAGTTTGGTGGAGATGTAACTCTGCTTCTTCCTCCTGAGGATGGTTTTGTACTGCCTTTGTATGGTTTCATAGGCTTCCCTCAGACCCGGGTGGTTGGGGTCTCTGTGTTTCTTGTTTGAGGCTGTTCTCAGGGTCTTCCGTACGGCTTTACATTCTCTGTCAAACCATCCATTGATCTGTTTTTCTTTTGGTCTCTTGTAGTTGACTTTTTTAAGGTCGGACAGTCTGGCCATTGCATAGAATATATTGTTGAGGTCTTTTGCAGCTTGACTCACTCCCTTTGGGTTAGGCTGGTACTCGTAGTTGTAGAAGTGGTGGAGCATCCGCTGTATTTCAGGTCTGCTGGGAACCTCTTTATACTTTAATGCCGACGTTTTGTGCCATTTATAGGATGGAGGCCGGGTGAAGAGGCCGCTCTGCTGAGGCTTTTGAGTGGATGATTTCTCTGTAGATTTCAGGTACAGAAGAAGTTGGTTGTGGTCTGACAGGTGCGTTTGTGGGGAGACTATGAAGTCGCTGATATTTGCCAGGATCATATCTGTAATGGCATAATCTACTACACTCCTCCCTACATGGGAGTTTAGTGTGCACCTCCCTAAGGAGTCTCCTTTGGTTCGTCCGTTAAGAATACCAGGGGAAGAGTCTTGAGGAGATCATTTGCATATTCCCGGTGCCTTCTGGGATAAGTGAAGAGTCTCCGTGAGCTCAACGATCACTGGGTTTTGGCCGTTGCAGCTGAAAAGAGGAAATCGGAAAACCAGGGGAAGTGTTGTGAAGAAGAAACGGAGAGTGGTGGTCATGGGGGATTCCCTGTTGAGAGGAACAGAGGCCGCTATCTGCAGACCGGATATAACTTCAAGAGAAATGTGCCGTCTTCCAGGGGCAAAAATTAAAGATGTGTCTGACAGGATATCAGGACTCTTCAGACCTACAGATGACTACCCATTCCTGCTACTACATGTGGGGACAAATGACACCGCAAGAAACGACCTGGAAACCATCTGCAGAGACTTGAAGACTTAGGCAAGAAAGTGAAAGAACTGGGAGCGCAGGTGGTCTTCTCTTCCATCCTCCCAGTGGATGGCCATGGAACAAGGAGGTGGAATAAGATTCTGCAGGTGAACAACTGGCTACGTCGATGGTGCCGTCAGCAACGATTTGGATTTCTGGATCACGGAGTGAACTACTTATACGATGGACTACTTGCTAGAGATGGGGTGCACCTTACGAAGACTGGAAAACATGTATTTGGAAGTCGCCTTGCTACACTTGTAAGGAGAGCTTTACACTAGAACAATGTGGGAAGGGAAGCAAAAGACCAGAAAAAGCCATACACCTGACAAATGCTATTGAGAACTCTGCTATTAGAAGTGGAAAGGAAGAACAAAGACGAAAGAATCTAATTAATAAAAATATTGGAGAAAGAGAAACCAATCACAAACTAAAATGTTTCTATACTAATGCACAAAGCATGGGCAACAAACAAGGAGAACTGGAACTACTAACACAGGAAAAGAAATATGATGTCATTGGAATCACTGAAACTTGGTGGGACGATACACATGATTGGAATACAAGACTAGAAGGATACAACTTATTTGCAAGAAACAGACTTGATAAACGAGGAGGAGGTGTCGCATTGTATGTTAGAAACGCGTATATCTGCACAGAGATCCAAGCTTCAGAGACTGGGAGTTCTGTGGAAACTGTTTGGGTAAGAATACAAGGACAGAACAATGGAAAGGACACCATTGTAGGCATTTACTACAGGCCGCCTGTGCAAGCTGAAGATATGGATGAACTCTTTATGCATCAAATGGCCAAGTTCTCCAAAAAAATATGACATAGTTGTCATGGGAGATTTCAACTATCCAGACATTTGTTGGGAATCTCTCTCAGGCAAAACTAACAGGTCAAG
The DNA here is from genome assembly GCF_039654945.1 of Dendrobates tinctorius. Lineage (NCBI taxonomy): Eukaryota > Metazoa > Chordata > Amphibia > Anura > Dendrobatidae > Dendrobates > Dendrobates tinctorius. Next base: position 1,209,724 of record NW_027362023.1, read on the forward strand.
GAAATTCTTATCCTCTCTTGCTGACAACTTTATCTTCCAAAAGGTAAGGGAGAAAACAAGGGGAACTGCTACCTTGGATCTAATCCTTATAAACAGGGAGGAAATGGTTGAGGAGGTAAAAGTGGCTGGGACCCTAGGAGGTAGCGACCATGCTATTTTAGAATTTTGGATAACTAGAGGCGGAAGACCTGTGAAGACTCAGACGTCAAGGTTAGATTTCAGAAAGGCAGATTTTAAGGGATTCAGAAAGATAATTGGAGCGATCCAATGGCTGGATATCCTTAAAAACAAAAATGTCCAGGAAGGATGGGAAATCTTGAAAAATGAAATTCTCAAAGCACAGTTGTTAACAATTCCGAAAAGAGGGAAGAATAGGAAGCATTTAAGGAAACCAGGATGGATGAACACAGAACTTAAGCACATGCTAAAAAGGAAGAAAAAAATGTTTATAAAATGGAAAGAGGGAGGCATATCTAAAGAAGAATATAATGCTGTCTGCAGAACCTGCAGGGCACAAATCAGATTATCTAAAGCTGAAAATGAATTGAGGCTTGCAAGAGATGTCAAAAGCAATAATAAAGGATTTCGGGGATATGTCAAAAGTAAAAGAAAAGTCAAAGATGCTATAGGATTTAAGACAGGATGTTGAGAAGGCTGAACTTTTAAATTCCTATTTTGCATCTGTTTTCTCTCAGAAAGGAAATGTAACATCAACTGTTATTCACTGTCCTATTAAGGGAATAGAAGAATCCAGGATATCTATAAACAGAAAGATAGTGAGGAAACACTTAGCTAACCTAAATGAATTCAAGTGTCCAGGTCCAGATGAATTACACCCCAGAGTACTGAAGGAGATAGCAGAAGAAATTTTTGAACCCCTCTCCATAATCTTTGAAAATTCTTGGAGAAGTGCCAGAAGACTGGAGAAGAGCAAATGTTGTTCCTATCTTCAAAAAGGGGAAGAAGGTGGACCCAGGCAACTATAGGCCGGTGAGTCTGACTTCTATACCAGGAAAGATCTTTGAACAAATTATTAAACAACATGTATGTCAATACCTGGATAAGAATGAAGTGATCAAACAGAGTCAGCATGGGTTTATAACTAATAAGTCATGTCAGACTAACTTAATTTCCTTCTATGACGGTATCACTGATTGGGTGGATCAAGGAAATGCTGTAGATATAGTATATCTTGACTTTAGCAAAGCATTTGACAAAGTCTCTCATACAATCCTTATTGAAAAAATGACTAAGTATGGAATGGACAAGGCAACTGTTAGGTGGATTCATAACTGGCTTAGTGATCGGACCCAAAGAGTGGTCGTAAATGGCTGCACATCCAGTTGGAAGAATGTCTCAAGTGGGGTACCACAGGGCTCTGTCCTGGGCCCTGTATTGTTCAACATCTTTATCAACGATTTAGATGAAGGAATTGAGGGTAAACTGATTAAATTTGCTGATGACACAAAGCTAGGAGGGATAGCTAATACTAGAGAAGAGAGAGAGAGGATTCAAAAAGATTTAAATAAACTGGAGAAGTGGGCAGCAACTAACAGAATGGTTTTTAACAGGGAGAAATGCAAAGTACTACATCTGGGCAATAAAAATGAAAAAAGCATATATAGAATGGGAGGAATAGGGCTGAGTGACAGCACATGTGAAAAAGACTTGGGTATACTAATAGATCACAGACTGAATATGAGCCAACAGTGTGATGCAGCAGCAAAAAAGGCAAATGCAATTCTAGGATGTATTAACAGAAGCATACAGTCTAGATCACGTGAAGTCATTATTTCCCTCTACTCCTCTTTGGTCAGACCTCATCTGGAATATTGTGTCCAGTTTTGGGCACCACATTTTAAAAAAGACATCAACAAACTGGAGCAAGTTCAGAAAAGAGCGACCAGAATGGTGACCGGTCTGCAAACCCTCTCTTATGAGGAAAGGTTGCAGGATTTGGGAATGTTTAGCTTGCAGAAGAGAAGACTGAGAGGAGACTTAATAGCTGTCTACAAATATCTAAAGGGCTGTCACATTGCAGAAGGATCAACTTTATTCTCATTTGCACAAGGAAAGACTAGAAGCAATGGGATGAAACTGAATGGGAGGAGACACAGATTAGATATTAGAAAAAACTTTTTGACAGAGTGATCAATGAGTGGAACAGGCTGCCACGAGAAGTGGTGAGTTCTCCTTCAATGGAAGTCTTCAAACAGAGGCTGGACAGACATCTGACTGGGATGATTTAGCGAATCCTGCTTTGAGCAGGGGGTTGGACCAGATGGCCCAGGAGGTCCCTTCCAACTCTACGATTCTATGATTCTATGATTCTATGAATATGAAGTCCTAAACTTCTGCATACATTTAGGAGCTTTTTACCACTTTTGTTGACTGTACTGTCATAGCTGTTTCTCTCTGTGACTACTGAGTCTTGGCCGTTATTCTCTGCTCCAAATATGTAGATGTTCCCATCCGTGGTCAGGAAGTCGTTTTCTCTCCCTGTTCTTGCATTGAGGTCTCCAAAGATGAGAACTTTGCCCAGGCCCTGATAGTGGGCGGCTTCTCTGTGTAAGATCTCGAAGCAGTCTGGATTGAAGTAGGGTGACTCTGGCGGTGGTATATAGGTGGCGCAGAGATAGACATCAGACTGAGAGGTGAGGATGGAGCTGCTGATCCTGATCCATATGTGGCTGCCTCCTCTCTTCACCGGTTTGATGTCCTGGTGGAGCTCCTCTTTATGCCAGATCAGTATTCCTCCTGAGCTCCGACCCTGTTTGATGTTTTTATTTTTCAGGGCAGGGACAGAGATTTCCCTGTATCCGATGGGCACCAGAGATTCGTCTTCGGCTCTGGTCCATGTTTCCAGGAGGATCTGAATGTCTATATTTGTCAGTCTTTGTATAAAGTCAGGGTCATTTGTTTTACATCCAAAGGCCGAGGTGTTGAGACCCTGAATATTCCAGCTGCTGATTGTAAGTGAGGTCATTTTTCTATATATCTTGGGTGTATATACCTTGTAATGAGTATGGCTGTGTAGGACACACCGGATCTCTGACTGGTTTATTAATGGTGTTGTTTCCGTCCAGTCACATTAGTTTCCTGCACACTGTGTTGAGTAGAGTCTTTATCTCCTCCATGTCTCTGCTCTGGATGCCTCTGTTTCGCATGTCTCTGTGTGAGGTCGGTGAACTCCTCCATGGTGGTCTCCTCCTCTGATGGTCCAATTTTGGGTGAGGGTGTATGTTTTCAGCTTCCTTTGATATAATTGTTGTTTCTTTCCTTCTTATTGTCGGGGGTCTTTTCATGGGATTCTGGTTGGTGTTGGCTCCAGGCCTAGGGTGGTCTCTGTTTAGTACAATGTCCTTCAGCTCTTTGGCCAGAAGGCTGACCCCTGATTTGTCATAGAGGTGATGGTGATTTATGGAGGGGTGTTGGGCCAGAATCACTCCTGGCACAGATTTCATTCTTGCTGTTAGGTCCATATTGATGTTCTGGATGGTGTGGTTGGATATATCCTTTCTTGGGAGCAGAGATGACAGGATTATTTTGCTGTCTGGGAATCTTAGTTGTGCCGTCTTTGCTAGTTGGGCCAGTTCTCCTGAGATCTGCTGGTGCTGGTCTGGCAGATTGTTTGTGCCGTTGTGTATAATGATATGGTTTGGGTTGGAGAACCGTGGATTATTGATGACCGCTGTCACCTGCTCAATAGTTGCACAGCGGATTTTTTTGACCCTTTTTCCTGGGAATAGCCGCCTTGTATTCAGGTATTTCCCATTTGAGTCCATTATGAGGACGGTGTCAGGACTTTGTGATGTTGTTGGTGGGGGATGTGGCTGCTGATGGGGGTCTGTGCTGGAGGTTATGCTGGTAGCAGGTTCTCTTCTCTCCTCTATGGGTCTTGCTTCTGGCTCACTTTGATTAGACTCCGGTTCCTCCATATTGGGGTTGTTTGGCCTCTCAGCCTCCTGGCCAGTGGAGGTCATGTCCTCTCCACTCCTCATTTCCATGGCCCCCTCCTGGCTCAGATGTCCAGGTGTTGGTGCTTTCAGCTTTTCTATCTCCTGTCTCAGCATTGCATTTTCTTCCTGCAGTTCACACATTGCGGCTCGTATTTGCTGCAGGGATGACCTGTATTCACATTTCAGTTTATCTCAGTAACTATGTGGTCATTCGCATTTCTGTCACCAGTGTTTCTCAGATGTTCTTCCTTAAATTGTACAAATTCTCTTTCTAGTTGAGATAAACAGTCTCTGAGGGTCTGGGGTGAGGGGTGTGAAGCATTGGGGGCAGTGGTGTCTCTGGAGGTCTCTGTAGGCCTGTGGACATCAGAGGTGGCTGTAATGGTGTGGACATCAGAGGTGGCTGTAATGGTGTGGACATCAGAGGTGGCTGTAATGGTGTGGACATCAGAGGTGGCTGTAATGGTGTGGACATCAGAGGTGGCTGTAATGGTGTGGACATCAGAGGTGGCTGTAATGGTGTGGACATCAGAGGTGGCTGTAATGGTGTGGACATCAGAGGTGGCTGTAATGGTGTGGACATCAGAGGTGGCTGTAATGGTGTGGACATCAGAGGTGGCTGGGGTTTGTTGTTCTTTGTGGGATTGGGCCTGGAGGTTAATATGAGGGAACCTGTCTTCAAATTGCTCCAGATTGTCCTCAGTCCCTTGTCCCAGGACGTGCCACTGTTGTACAGAGTGATGGTGAGTGAGCTGCATTCGTCGTCTTCATGGTTTCTGACTCTGATCTGCCGGCTATTATTGGTATCAGACTTGGTTGTGTGTTGATATTGCTTGCACAGGGCGGTGGGCCAGGCCGGGAGATGCTCTGTGAAGAATAACACATACATGGTATAGGGCGGTGTAATACCCCCATATATACTGTATACAGGGCACAGGGCAGTGTAATACCCCCATATATACTGTATACAGGGCACAGGGCGGTGTAATACCCCCATATATACTGTATACAGGGCACAGGGCGGTGTAATACCCCCATATATACTGTATACAGGGCACAGGGCAGTGTGCCAGGCTCGGAGATGCTCTGTGAAGAATAACACATACATGGTATAGGGCGGTGTAATACCCCCATATATACTCTATACAGGGCACAGGGCGGTGTAATACCCCCATATATACTCTATACAGGGCACAGGGCGGTGTAATACCCCCATATATACTGTATACAGGGCACAGGGCGGTGTAATACCCCCATATATACTCTATACAGGGCACAGGGCGGTGTAATACCCCCATATATACTGTATACAGGGCACAGGGCAGTGTGCCAGGCTCGGAGATGCTCTGTGAAGAATAACACATACATGGTATAGGGCGGTGTAATACCCCCATATATACTGTATACAGGGCACAGGGCGGTGTAATACCCCCATATATACTCTATACAGGGCACAGGGCGGTGTAATACCCCCATATATACTCTATACAGGGCACAGGGCGGTGTAATACCCCCATATATACTGTATACAGGGCACAGGGCGGTGTAATACCCCCATATATACTCTATACAGGGCACAGGGCGGTGTAATACCCCCATATATACTGTATACAGGGCACAGGGCAGTGTGCCAGGCTCGGAGATGCTCTGTGAAGAATAACACATACATGGTATAGGGCGGTGTAATACCCCCATATATACTCTATACAGGGCACAGGGCGGTGTAATACCCCCATATATACTCTATACAGGGCACAGGGCGGTGTAATACCCCCATATATACTCTATACAGGGCACAGGGCGGTGTAATACCCCCATATATACTCTATACAGGGCACAGGGCGGTGTAATACCCCCATATATACTCTATACAGGGCACAGGGCGGTGTAATATCCCCATATATACTGTATACAGGGCACAGGGCAGTGTGCCAGGCTCGGAGATGCTCTGTGAAGAATAACACATACATGGTATAGGGCGGTGTAATACCCCCATATATACTGTATACAGGGCACAGGGCGGTGTAATACCCCCATATATACTCTATACAGGGCACAGGGCGGTGTAATACCCCCATATATACTCTATACAGGGCACAGGGCGGTGTAATACCCCCATATATACTGTATACAGGGCACAGGGCAGTGTGCCAGGCTCGGAGATGCTCTGTGAAGAATAACACATACATGGTATAGGGCGGTGTAATACCCCCATATATACTGTATACAGGGCACAGGGCGGTGTAATACCCCCATATATACTCTATACAGGGCACAGGGCGGTGTAATACCCCCATATATACTGTATACAGGGCACAGGGCAGTGTGCCAGGCTCGGAGATGCTCTGTGAAGAATAACACATACATGGTATAGGGCGGTGTAATACCCCCATATATACTCTATACAGGGCACAGGGCGGTGTAATACCCCCATATATACTGTATACAGGGCACAGGGCGGTGTAATACCCCCATATATACTGTATACAGGGCACAGGGCGGTGTAATACCCCCATATATACTGTATACAGGGCACAGGGCGGTGTAATACCCCCATATATACTCTATACAGGGCACAGGGCGGTGTAATACCCCCATATATACTGTATACAGGGCACAGGGCGGTGTAATACCCCCATATATACTGTATACAGGGCACAGGGCGGTGTAATACCCCCATATATACTGTATACAGGGCACAGGGCGGTGTAATACCCCCATATAAACTCTATACAGGGCACAGGGCGGTGTAATACCCCCATATATACTCTATACAGGGCACAGGGCGGTGTAATACCCCCATATATACTGTATACAGGGCACAGGGCAGTGTGCCAGGCTCGGAGATGCTCTGTGAAGAATAACACATACATGGTATAGGGCGGTGTAATACCCCCATATATACTGTATACAGGGCACAGGGCGGTGTAATACCCCCATATATACTGTATACAGGGCACAGGGCGGTGTAATACCCCCATATATACTGTATACAGGGCACAGGGCGGTGTAATACCCCCATATATACTCTATACAGGGCACAGGGCGGTGTAATACCCCCATATATACTGTATACAGGGCACAGGGCGGTGTAATACCCCCATATATACTCTATACAGGGCACAGGGCGGTGTAATACCCCCATATATACTGTATACAGGGCACAGGGCGGTGTAATACCCCCATATATACTGTATACAGGGCACAGGGCGGTGTAATACCCCCATATATACTCTATACAGGGCACAGGGCGGTGTAATACCCCCATATATACTGTATACAGGGCACAGGGCGGTGTAATACCCCCATATATACTGTATACAGGGCACAGGGCGGTGTGCCAGGCTCGGAGATGCTCTGTGAAGAATAACACATTGGTTTTCCTTTTCTCTTCCTCACTAGATGTGAAGTCTGCATACAGGGTCTCTGGGTTTTCTCTAATTGTGGCAGTTTTTATGGCTTTCTTTGCATGACTGTTCTTCTGCCCTTCAGAGTGTGTTATCTCCAGGATCTTAGACCCCCTGCTGCCTTGTGTCTCCGGCTCTCTATCAACATTTACTTTGTTCAGTTTCCCTTGTTCCAAATTAACATTTTCCATTTTTATAATTCTAATTCTTATTTCTGATAGTTTTAAGTTCTAGCAAGATTCTGAGTGTGGTGAGGCTGAGGATGGTCCTACCTGAGGGTGCTGTCCTCTGGATGTCAGACCTGGTGGTTGCTGTCTGTCCTCCAGGGGATTCTTGTTTTCTCCTTTGGAACTTATTTTTTCCTCCTTTTTCATAAAATCTTTACTCCGGCTCCGTCCTGCTCACTTCTGTATTCCACGGGGATGAATTTTTCCAGGTTGTGTCCTAAAGTTTCCTCATTACAAGGTATAAAGTGATGAAAATTCAGGAGCTCATGTTCAATGCTGCTTACTCCTGGAATGGTGGGCAGTACAGTATCTGTATCTCTTCTGTATATACAGCTGTATGTGAGGAGCCCCCTCTAGTGGTGACTGTATATATATACACATCTGTATGTGAGGAGCTCCCTCTAGTGGTGACTGTATATATATACACATCTGTATGTGAGGAGCCCCCTCTAGTGGTGACTGTATATATATACACATCTGTATGTGAGGAGCCCCCTCTAGTGGTGACTGTACATATACACATCTGTATGTGAGGAGCCCCCTCTAGTGGTGACTGTATATATACACATCTGTATGTGAGGAGCCCCCTCTAGTGGTGACTGTATATATACACATCTGTATGTGAGGAGCCCCCTCTAGTTTCCAACCCAAACCATATCATTATACACAACGGCACAAACAATCTGCCAGACCAGCACCAGCAGATCTCAGGAGAACTGGCCCAACTAGCAAAGACGGCACAACTAAGATTCCCAGACAGCAAAATCATTCTGTCATCTCTGCTCCCAAGAAAGGACATATCCAACCACACCATCCAGAACATCAATATGGACCTAACAGAAAGAATGAAATCTGTGCCAGGAGTGATTCTGGCCCAACACCCCTCCATAAATCACCATCACCTCTATGACAGTAAGCACCTGAACAAATCAGGGGTCAGCCTTCTGGCCAAAGAGCTGAAGGACATTGTACTAAACAGAGACCACCCTAGGCCTGGAGCCAACACCAACCAGAATCCCATGAAAAGACCCCCGACAATAAGAAGGAAAGAAACAACAATTATATCAAAGGAAGCTGAAAACATACACCCTCACCCAAAATTGGACCATCAGAGGAGGAGACCACCATGGAGGAGTTCACCGACCTCACACAGAGACATGCGAAACAGAGGCATCCAGAGCAGAGATATACAGAGCAGAGATATGGAGGAGATAAAGACTCTACTCAACACAGTGTGCAGGAAACTAATGTGACTGGACGGAAACAACACCATTAATAAACCAGTCAGAGATCCGGTGTGTCCTACACAGCCACACTCATTACAAGGTATATACACCCAAGAAATATAGAAAAATGACCTCACTTACAATCAGCAGCTGGAATATTCAGGGTCTCAACACCTCGGCCTTTGGATGTAAAACAAATGACCCTGACTTTATACAAAGACTGAGAAATATAGACATTCAGATCCTCCTGGAAACATGGACCAGAGCCGAAGACGAATCTCTGGTGCCCATCGGATACAGGGAAATCTCTGTCCCTGCCCTGAAAAATAAAAACATCAAACAGGGTCGGAGCTCAGGAGGAATACTGATCTGGTATAAAGAGGAGCTCCACCAGGACATCAAACCGGTGAAGAGAGGAGGCAGCCACATATGGATCAGGATCAGCAGCTCCATCCTCACCTCTCAGTCTGATGTCTATCTCTGCGCCACCTATATACCACCGCCAGAGTCACCCTACTTCAATCCAGACTGCTTCGAGATCTTACAAAGAGAAGCCGCCCACTATCAGGGCCTGGGCAAAGTTCTCATCTTTGGAGACCTCAATGCAAGAACAGGGAGAGAAAACGACTTCCTGACCACGGATGGGAACATCTACATATTTGGAGCAGAGAATAACGGCCAAGACTCAGTAGTCACAGAGAGAAACAGCTATGACAGTACAGTCATCAAAAGTGGTAAAAAGCTCCTGAACGTATGCAGAAGTTTAGGACTTCATATTCTTAACGGACGAACCAAAGGAGACTCCTTAGGGAGGTGCACACTAAACTCCCATGTAGGGAGGAGTGTAGTAGATTATGCCATTACAGATATGAACCTGGCAAATATCAGCGCCTTCATAGTCTCCCCACAAACGCACCTGTCAGACCACAACCAACTTCTTCTGTACCTGAAATCTACAGAGAAACCATCCACTCAAAAGCCACAGCAGAGCGGCCTCTTCACCCGGCCTCCATCCTATAAACGGCACAAAACGTCGGCATTAAAGTATAAAGAGGCTCCCAGCAGACCTGAAATACAGCGGATGCTCCACCACTTCTACAACTACGAGTACCAGCCTAACCCAAAGGGAGTGAGTCAAGCTGCAAAAGACCTCAACAATATATTCTATGCAATGGCCAGACTGTCCGACCTTAAAAAAGTCAACTACAAGAGACCAAAAGAAAAACAGATCAATGGATGGTTTGACAGAGAATGTAAAGCCGTACGGAAGACCCTGAGAACAGCCTCAAACAAGAAACACAGAGACCCCAACCACCCGGGTCTGAGGGAAGCCTATGAAACCATACAAAGGCAGTACAAAACCATCCTCAGGAGGAAGAAGCAGAGTTACATCTCCACCAAACTTAACCAACTCCAAGACGCCCTCCAAGACAACTCCTTCTGGGAACTATGGAACCACATGGGCACAAAAGACAAGAAAAACAACATCCATATCCAAAATGGCAACATCTGGCTCCAGTACTTCAGAGACCTCTATAAAGACATTCCAAAGGAAGAACTAAGCCAAGAACAGGAAAACATAATGGCAAAACTAAAAGCAATGGAGCAAAAAGTAAAACATTTCCAAAACCCCCTGGATGCACCTATTACATTACAGGAAGTAGCAGAGAGAATCTCTTCCATAAGATGTAGAAAAGCCGGTGGCCTGGATGGAATCCTACCAGAAATGCTGAAGTGCAGCCCACCAGAAATACAGGCCGCAATGGTTAAACTCTTCAATATTGTGCTAAGTGCCGGCTACTTCCCTCCTACCTGGAATCAAGGCCTCATCACACCCATCCACAAGAATGGGGACAGGTATGACCCTGCCAACTACAGAGGAATATGTGTCAGCAGCAACCTGGGAAAACTGTTCAACAGCATCCTGAACAAGAGGATCCTCAGTTTCCTCACCGAGCACAACGTCCTCAGCAAGAGCCAAGCAGGCTTCATGCCAAACCACCGCACTACTGACCACATCTACACCCTGCACAGCCTCATTCAGAGCCACGTCCACAATACAAAGAACGGGAAGATATACGCCTGTTTCGTGGACTTTAAAAAGGCCTTTGATTCGGTGTGGAACCCAGGCTTATTCCTGAAACTGCTGGAGAGCGGAATAGGAGGAAAGACCTATGATGTTATCAAAAGCTCCTACACCGAGAACCTCTGCAGTGTGAGTGTGAACGGCAGAAGAACGGCTTATTTCCAGCAGAGCCGGGGAGTCAGACAAGGCTGCAGCCTAAGACCAACGCTCTTCAACATTTACATCAATGAGCTGGCTACCGCTCTGGAATCTTCCACAGCACCAGGTCTCACCCTCCACGACGCGCAGGTGAAATTCCTGCTGTATGCAGATGACTTGCTGCTTCTGTCACCAACCGAGAAAGGTCTCCAAGACAACCTGAAAATCTTAGAGAAATTCAGCTCCACCTGGGCACTACCGGTCAACCTAAAGAAAACCAACATCATGGTGTTCCAGAAGAGAAAGAGAAAATCAGACCAGCCCTATTCATTTATTCTCAACAACTGCGCCCTTACAGGAACGGACAAATATACCTATCTGGGCCTAGAGATTCACCAGTCAGGGAGCTTCAAACAAGCCATAGAGACACTGAAAGACAAGGCATGCAAAACCTTCTATGCCATCCGAAGGAAACTCTACCATCTAAAGCCACCAGTGAGGGTCTGGTTAAAAATCTTCGATTCTATCATCGCCCCAATCCTCCTGTATGGCAGCGAAGTCTGGGGTCCTCACACCTACCCAGACTGGTCAAGGTGGGATTCAAGCCCAACAGAAATATTCCACCTGGAATTCTGCAAGCACCTTCTCCAAGTCCATTGGAGCACCTCCAACAGTGCTTGCCGGGCCGAGCTGGGCAGATTCCCTCTACACCTAACGGTTCTAAAGAGGGCACTGTCATTCCGGGCTCACCTACGTAGGAGCAATCCAAGCTCCCATCACCATAAAGCCCTGACACATGTAGGGGAAACAGAAAAACCAGGATCCTCGGAACAGCTCACCCAAACCCAACCTGACCAGAACACCAATCACAACAACCTGACAAAAGCCGGAATCAGGAAGATGGTAGACGAAGGCCAGGAGAGGTACGTAAGTGACTGGAAGAACGACATCATCAGCTCACAGAAACTGACCATGTACCAGAGTCTACAGAGAGACTACAGACTGGCTCCATACCTGGAGAAACTCCCGGACCCCAAAGACCGCAAGATCCTGAGCCGGTATAGACTCAGTGCCCACAGTCTGGCCATCGAATCCGGCCGACACAGGCAGAGCTACAAGCCCGGGAGGAAAGACTGTGCCAACACTGTGACCAGGAGGCCCTGGAGGATGAGACCCACTTCCTGCTACACTGCTCCAAATACTCAGCAGTGAGGGACACTCACTTCAGGAGACTCTCACATCTCTTCCCGGATTTTACCACCATGAAGGAGGAAGAGAAAACATACATCCTGCTGGGGGAAGAAGAGAGAGCAGTGGAGATAGCAGCGCAATATGTGAACGAATGCCATAGACTGCGAGAAAGAGAACTATGATATGCCATGGACTTCTATGGCCCCCACCCTGGATATGCCCCAATCCCCCATCCACCTTCCCTATGCCATGGACTTCTATAGCCTCATCCTGGATCTGCCCCATCCACCTTTCCTACAGCCCCTTCCCAACATCCCTACAGTCCCTATCCCTATTCCCTTCTGTACACCTACTTTGGCAAAACTAATGTGTATTTAGTCCTGCCAATAAAGCTTCTTTGAATCTTGAATCTAGTGGTGACTGTATATATACGCATCTGTATGTGAGGAGCCCCCTCTAGTGGTGACTGTATATATACACATCTGTATGTGAGGAGCCCCCTCTAGTGGTGACTGTATATATTTACATCTCTATGTGAGGAGCCCCCTCTAGTGGTGACTGTATATATACACATCTGTATGTTAGAAGCTCCCTCTAGTGGTGACTGTATATATATATATATATATATATATACATCTGTATGTGAGGAGCCTCCTCTAGTGGTGACTGTATATATATATACATCTGTATGTGAGGAGCCCCCTCTAGTGGTGACTGTATATATACACATCTGTATGTGAGGAGCCCCCTCTAGTGGTGACTGTATATATATATATATATATACATCTGTATGTGAGGAGCTCCCTCTAGTGGTGACTGTATATATACACATCTGTATGTGAGGAGCCCCCTCTAGTGGTGACTGTATATATACACATCTGTATGTGAGGAGCCCCCTCTAGTGGTGACTGTATATATATATACACATCTGTATGTGAGGAGCCCCCTCTAGTGGTGACTGTATATATACACATCTGTATGTGAGGAGCCCCCTCTAGTGGTGACTGTATATATACACACATCAGTATGTGAGGAGCCCCCTCTAGTGGTGACTGGATATATACACACATCTGTATGTGAGGAGCCCCCTCTAGTGGTGACTGTATATATACACATCTGTATGTGAGGAGCCCCCTCTAGTGGTGACTGTATATATACACACATCTGTATGTGTGGAGCCCCCTCTAGTGGTGACTGGATATATACATATCTGTATGTGAGGAGCCCACTCTAGTGGTGACTGTATATATACACATCTGTATGTGAGGAGCTCCCTCTAGTGGTGACTGTATATATACACATCTGTGTGTGAGGAGCCCACTCTAGTGGTGACGGTATATATATACACATTTGTATGTGAGGAGCTCCCTCTAGTGGTGACTGTATACACTCACTGGCCACTTTATTAGGTACACCTGTCCAACTGTGTGTTAAGACTTAATTTCTAATCAGCCAATCACATGGCGGCAACTCAGTGCATTTAGGCATGTAGACATGGTCAAGACAATCTCCTGCAGTTCAAACCGAGCATCAGTATGGGGAAGAAAGGTGATTTGAGTGCCTTTGAACGTGGCATGATTGTTGGTGCCAGAAGGGCTGGTCTGAGTATTTCAGAAACTGCTGATCTACTGGGATTTTCACGCACAACCATCTCTAGGGTTTACAGAGAATGGTCCGAAAAAGAAAAAAAATCCAGTGAGCGGCAGTTCTGTGGCCGGAAATGCCATGTTGATGCCAGAGGTCAGAGGAGAATGGGCAGACTGGTTCGAGCTGATAGAAAGGCAACAGTGACTCAAATTGCCCCCCGTTACAACCAAGGTAGGCAGAAGAGCATCTCTGAACGCACAGTGCGTCGAACTTTGAGGCAGATGGGCTACAGCAGCAGAAGACCACACCGGGTACCACTCCTCTCAGCTAAGAACAGGAAACTGAGGCTACAATTTGCACAAGCTCATCGAAATTGGACAGTAGAAGATTGGAAAAACGTTGCCTGGTCTGATGAGTCTCGATTTCTGCTGCGACATTCGGATGGTAGGGTCAGAATTTGGCGTAAACAACATGAAAGCATGGATCCATCCTGCCTTGTATCAACGGTTCAGGCTGGTGGTGGTGGTGTCATGGTGTGGGGAATTTTTTCTGGGCACTCTTTGGGCCCCTTGGTACCAATTGAGCATCGTTGCAATGCCACAGCCTACCTGAGTATTGTTGCTGACCATGTCCATCCCTTTATGACCACAATGTACCCAACATCTGATGGCTACTTTCAGCAGGATAATGCGCCATGTCATAAAGCTCGAATCATCTCAGATTGGTTTCTTGAACATGACAATGAGTTCACTGTACTCAAATGGCCTCCTCAGTCACCAGATCTCAATCCAATAGAGCATCTTTGGGATGTGGTGGAACGGGAGATTCGCATCAGGGATGTGCAGCCGACAAATCTGCGCCAACTGTGTGATGCCATCATGTCAATATGGTCCAAAATCTCTGAGGAATGCTTCCAGCACCTTGTTGAATCTCTGCCACGAAGAATTGAGGCAGTTCTGAAGGCAAAAGGGGGTCCAACCCCTTACTAGCATGGTGTACCTAATAAAGTGGCCAGTGAGTGTATATACAGTCACCACTAGAGGGGGCTCCTCACATACAGATGTATATATATATATATATATATATATATATATATACAGTCACCACTAGAGGGGGCTCCTCACATACAGATGTGTATATATATACAGTCACCACTAGAGGGGGCTCCTCACATACAGATGTGTATATATACAGTCACCACTAGAGGGGGCTCCTCACATACAGATGTGTATATATACAGTCACCACTAGAGGGGGCTCCTGACATACAGATGTGTATATATATACAGTCACCACTAGAGGAGGCTCCTCACATGCAGATGGGTATATATATATATATATACAGTCACCACTAGAGGGGGCTCCTGACATACAGATGTGTATATATATACAGTCACCACTAGAGGGGGCTCCTGACATACAGATGTGTATATATACAGTCACCACTAGAGGGAGCTCCTCACATACAGATGTGTATATATACCATCACCACTAGAGTGGGCTCCTCACACACAGATGTGTATATATACAGTCACCACTAGAGGGAGCTCCTCACATACAGATGTGTATATATACAGTCACCACTAGAGTGGGCTCCTCACATACAGATATGTATATATTCCGTCACCACTAGAGGGGGCTCCTCACATACAGATGCGTATATATACAGTCACCACTAGAGGGGGCTCCTCACATACAGATGTGTATATATGCAGTCACCACTAGAGGGAGCTCCTCACATACAGATGTGTATATATACAGTCACCACTAGAGGGGGCTCCTCACATACAGATGTGTATATATGCAGTCACCACTAGAGGGAGCTCCTCACATACAGATGTGTATATATACAGTCACCACTAGAGGGGGCTCCTCACATACAGATGTGTAGATACACAGTCCCCACTAGAGGGGGCTCCTCACATATAGATGTGTATATACACTCACTGGCCACTTTATTAGGTACACCATGCTAGTAAGGGGTTGGACCCCCTTTTGCCTTCAGAACTGCCTCAATTCTTCGTGGCAGAGATTCAACAAGGTGCTGGAAGCATTCCTCAGAGATTTTGGACCATATTGACATGATGGCATCACACAGTTGGCGCAGATTTGTCGGCTGCACATCCCTGATGTGAATCTCCCGTTCCACCACATCCCAAAGATGCTCTATTGGATTGAGATCTGGTGACTGAGGAGGCCATTTGAGTACAGTAAACTCATTGTCATGTTCAAGAAACCAATCTGAGATGATTCGAGCTTTATGACATGGCGCATTATCCTGCTGAAAGTAGCCATCAGATGTTGGGTACATTGTGGTCATAAAGGGATGGACATGGTCAGCAACAATACTCAGGTAGGCTGTGGCGTTGCAACGATGCTCAATTGGTACCAAGGGGCCCAAAGAGTGCCCAGAAAAAATTCCCCACACCATGACACCACCACCACCAGCCTGAACCGTTGATACAAGGCAGGATGGATCCAGGCTTTCATGTTGTTTACGCCAAATTCTGACCCTACCATCCGAATGTCGCAGCAGAAATCGAGACTCATCAGACCAGGCAACGTTTTTCCAATCTTCTACTGTCCAATTTCGATGAGCTTGTGCAAATTGTAGCCTCAGTTTCCTGTTCTTAGCTGAGAGGAGTGGTACCCAGTGTGGTCTTCTGCTGCTGTAGCCCATCTGCCTCAAAGTTCGACGCACTGTGCGTTCAGAGATGCTCTTCTGCCTACCTTGGTTGTAACGGGTGGCAATTTGAGTCACTGTTGCCTTTCTATCAGCTCGAACCAGTCTGCCCATTCTCCTCTGACCTCTGGCATCAACATGGCATTTCCGGCCACAGAACTGCCGCTCACTGGATTTTTTTTTCTTTTTCGGACCATTCTCTGTAAACCCTAGAGATGGTTGTGCGTGAAAATCCCAGTAGATCAGCAGCTTCTGAAATACTCAGACCAGCCCTTCTGGCACCAACAATCATGCCACGTTCAAAGGCACTCAAATCACCTTTCTTCCCCATACTGATGCTCGGTTTGAACTGCAGGAGATTGTCTTGACCATGTCTACATGCCTAAATGCACTGAGTTGCCGCCATGTGATTGGCTGATTAGAAATTAAGTCTTAACACACAGTTGGACAGGTGTACCTAATAAAGTGGCCAGTGAGTGTATATATATATATATATATAAACACATCTGTATGTGAGGAGCCCCCTCTAGGGGTGACTGTATATATATATATATATATATATATATATGTATACTCATCTGTATGTGAGGAGCTCCCTTTAGTGGTGACTGTATATATATACACATCTGTATGTCAGGAGCCCCCTCTACTGGTGACTGTGTATATACACATCTGTATGTGAGGAACCCCCTCTAGTGGTGACTGTGTATGTATACATCTGTATGTGAGGAGCCACCTCTAGTGGTGACTGTATATATACACATCTGTATGTGAGGAGCTCCCTCTAGTGGTGACTGTACATATATACACATCTGTATGTCAGGAGCCCCCTCTACTGGTGACTGTGTATATACACATCTGTGTGTGAGGAGCCCCTTCTAGTGGTGACTGTATATATACACATCTGTATGTGAGGAACCCCCTCTAGTGGTGACTGTGTATGTATACATCTGTATGTGAGGAGCCACCTCTAGTGGTGACTGTATATATACACATCTGTATGTGAGGAGCCCCCCCTCTAGTGGTGACTGTATATATATACACATCTGTATGTGAGGAGCCACCTCTAGTGGTGACTGTATAAATACACATCTGTATGTGAGGAGCCCCCTCTAGTGGTGACTGTGTATGTATACATCTGTATGTGAGGAGCCCCCTCTAGTGGTGACTGTGTATATACACATCTGTATGTGAGGAGCCCCCTCTAGTGGTGACTGTGTATATACACATCTGTATGTGAGGATCCCCCTCTAGTGGTGACTGTAAATATATATATACACATCTGTATGTGAGGAGTTCCATCTAGTGGTGATTGTATATATACACATCTGTATGTGAGGAGCCCCCTCTAGTGGTGACTGTGTATGTATACATCTGTATGTGAGGAGCCCCCTCTAGTGGTGACTGTGTATATACACATCTGTATGTGAGGAGCCCCCTCTAGTGGTGACTGTATATATACACATCTGTATGTCAGGAGCCCCCTTTAGTGGTGACTGTATATATACACATCTGTATGTGAGGAGTCCACTCTAGTGGTGACTGTATATATACACATCTGTATGTGAGGAGCCCCCTCTAGTGGTGACTGTAAATATACACATCTGAATGTGAGGAGCCCCCTCTAGTGGTGACTGTATATATACACATCTGTATGTGAGGTGCCCCCTCTAGTGGTGACTGTGTATATACACATCTGTATGTCAGGAGCCCCCTCTAGTGGTGACTGCATATATACACATCTGTATGTGAGGAGCCCCCTCTAGTGGTGACTGTATATATACACATCTGTATGTGATGTGCCCCCTCTAGTGGTGACTGTGTATATACACATCTGTATGTCAGGAGCCCCCTCTAGTGGTGACTGTATATATACACATCTGTATGTGAGGAGTTCCATCTAGTGGTGACTGTATATATACACATCTGTACGTGAGGAGTCCACTCTAGTGGTGACTGTATATATACACATCTGTACGTGAGGAGTCCACTCTAGTGGTGACTGTATATATACACATCTGTGTGTGAGGAGTCCACTCTAGTGGTGACTGTATATATATACACATCTGTATGTGAGGAGCCCCCTCTAGTGGTGACTGTCTATATACACATCTGTATGTGAGGAGTCCACTCTAGTGGTGACTGTATATATATACACATCTGTATGTGAGGAGTCCCCTCTAGTGGTGACTGTCTATATACACATCTGTATGTGAGGAGTCCCCTCTAGTGGTGAATGTATATATGCACACATCTGTATGTGAGGAGCCCCCTCTAGTGGTGACTGTATATATACACATCTGAATGTCAGGAGCCCCCTCTAGTGGTGACTGTATATAAATACATCTGTATGTGAGGAGCCCCCTCTAGTGGTGACTGTATATATACACACATCTGTGTGTAATTTTGGATAACTAGAGGCGGAAGACCTGTGAAGACTCAGACGTCAAGGTTAGATTTCAGAAAGGCAGATTTTAAGGGATTCAGAAAGAGAATTGGAGGGATCCAATGGCTGGATATCCTTAAAGACAAAAATGTCCAGGAAGGATGGGAAATCTTGAAAAATGAAATTCTCAAAGCACAGTTGTTAACAATTCCGAAAAGAGGGAAGAATAGGAAGCATTTAAGGAAACCAGGATGGATGAACACAGAACTTAAGCACATGCTAAAAAGGAAGCAAAAAATGTTTATAAAATGGAAAGAAGGAGGCATATCTAAAGAAGAATATAATGCTGTCTGCAGAACCTGCAGGGCACGAATCAGATTATCTAAAGCTGAAAATGAATTGAGGCTTGCAAGAGATGTCAAAAGCAATAATAAAGGATTTTGGGGATATGTCAAAAGTAAAAGAAAAGTCAAAGATGCTATAGGATTTTTACAGGATGAAAATGATGAAATGGTAAGACAGGATGTTGAGAAGGCTGAACTTTTAAATTCCTATTTTGCATCTGTTTTCTCTCAGAAAGGAAATGTAACATCAACTGTTATTCACTGTCCTATTAAGGGAATAGAAGAATCCAGGATATCTATAAACAGAAAGATAGTGAGGAAACACTTAGCTAACCTAAATGTATTCAAGTCTCCAGGTCCAGATGAATTACACCCCAGAGTACTGAAGGAGATAGCAGAAGAAATTTTTGAACCCCTCTCCATAATCTTTGAAAATTCTTGGAGAACAGGAGAAGTGCCAGAAGACTGGAGAAGAGCAAATGTTGTTCCTATCTTCAAAAAGGGGAAGAAGGTGGACCCAGGCAACTATAGGCCGGTGAGTCTGACTTCTATACCAGGAAAGATCTTTGAACAAATTATTAAACAACATGTATGTCAATACCTGGATAAGAATGAAGTGATTAAACAGAGTCAGCATGGGTTTGTAACTAATAAGTCATGTCAGACTAACTTAATTTCCTTCTATGATGGTATTACTGATTGGGTGGATCAAGGAAATGCTGTAGATATAGTATATCTTGACTTCAGCAAAGCATTTGACAAAGTCTCTCATACAATCCTTATTGAAAAAATGACTAAGTATGGAATGGACAAGGCAACTGTTAGGTGGATTCATAACTGGCTTAGTGATCGGACCCAAAGAGTGGTCGTAAATGGCTGCACATCCAGTTGGAAGAATGTCTCAAGTGGGGTACCACAGGACTCTGTCCTGGGCCCTGTATTGTTCAACATCTTTATCAACGATTTAGATGAAGGAATTGAGGGTAAACTGATTAAATTTGCTGATGACACAAAGCTAGGAGGGATAGCTAATACTAGAGAAGAGAGAGAGAGGATTCAAAAAGATTTAAATAAACTGGAGAAGTGGGCAGCAACTAACAGAATGGTTTTTAACAGGGAGAAATGCAAAGTACTACATCTGGGCAATAAAAATGAAAAAAGCATATATAGAATGGGAGGAATAGGGCTAAGTGACAGCACATGTGAAAAAGACTTGGGTATACTAATAGATCACAGACTGAATATGAGTCAACAGTGTGATGCAGCAGCAAAAAAGGCAAATGCAATTCTAGGATGTATTAACAGAAGCATACAGTCTAGATCACGTGAAGTAATTATTTCCCTCTACTCCTCTTTGGTCAGACCTCATCTGGAATATTGTGTCCAATTTTGGGCACCACATTTTAAAAAAGACATCAACAAACTGGAGCAAGTTCAGAAAAGAGCGACCAGAATGGTGACCGGTCTGCAAACCCTGTCTTATGAGGAAAGGTTGCAGGATTTGGGAATGTTTAGTTTGCAAAAGAGAAGACTGAAAGGAGACTTAATAGCTGTCTACAAATATCTAAAGGGCTGTCACATTGTAGAAGGATCAACTTTATTCTCATTTGCACAAGGAAAGACTAGAAGCAATGGGATGAAGCTGAATGGGAGGAGACACAGATTAGATATTAGAAAAAACTTTTTGACAGTTAGAGTGATCAATGAGTGGAACAGGCTGCCACGAGAAGTGGTGAGTTCTCCTTCAATGGAAGTCTTCAAACAGAGGCTGGACAGACATCTAACTGGGATGATTTAGCGAATCCTGCTTTGAGCAGGGGGTTGGACCAGATGGCCCAGGAGGTCCCTTCCAACTCTACGATTCTATGATTCTATCTGTATGTGGGGAGCCCCCTCTAGTGGTGACTGCATATATATACACACATCTGTATGTGAGGATCCCCCTCTAGTGATGACTGTATATATATATATATATACATCTGTATGTGAGGAGCCCCCTCTAGTGGTGACTGTATATATATATACACATCTGTATGTGAGGAGCTCCCTCTAGTGGTGACTGTAAATATTCACACATCTATATGTGAGGAGCCCCCTCTAGTGGTGACTGTATATCTACATATCTGTATTTGAGGAGCCCCCCTCTAGTGGTGACTGTATGTCTACACATCTGTGAGGAGCCCCCTCTAGTGGTGACTGTGTGTATTTATATATATATATATACACACATCTGTATGTGAGGAGCTCCCTCTAGTGGTGAATGTAAATATACACACATCTGTATGTGAGGATCTCCCTCTAGTGGTGACTGTATATATATACACACATCTGTATGTGAGGAGCTCCCTCTAGTGGTGAATGTAAATATACACACATCTGTATGTGAGGATCTCCCTCTAGTGGTGACTGTATTTATATACACACATCTGTATGTGAGGAGCTCCCTCTAGTGGTGACTGTAAATATACACACATCTGTATGTGAGGAGCCCACTCTAGTGGTGACTGTATATATATACACATCTGTATGTGAGGTGCCCCCTCTAGTGGTGACTGTGTATATACACATCTGTATGTCAGGAGCCCCCTCTAGTGGTGACTGTATATATACACATCTGTATGTGAGGAGCCCCCTCTATTGGTGACTGTATATATACACATCTGTATGTGAGGAGCCCCCTCTAGTGGTGACTGTATATATACACATCTGTATGTGAGGTGCCCCCTCTAGTGGTGACTGTGTATATACACATCTGTATGTCAGGAGCCCCCTCTAGTGGTGACTGTATATATACACATCTGTACGTGAGGAGTCCACTCTAGTGGTGACTGTATATATACACATCTGTGTGTGAGGAGCCCCCTCTAGTGGTGACTGTATATATACACATCTGAATGTCAGGAGCCCCCTCTAGTGGTGACTGTATATATACACATCTGTATGTGAGCAGCCCCCTCTAGTGGTAACATAATTATTAAGGTTGAAGGGAGACTTTAAGTCCATCTAGTTCACCCCATATCCTATCCTAACTTGCCCTAACATGTTGATGCAGAGGAAGGCAAAAAAAAACCCATGTGGCAAACAGTAAGCTTCACATTGGGGAAAAAAATTCCTTCCCGACTCCACATACGGCAATCAGACTAGCTCCCTGGATCAACGCAATATTAAGGAAACTAGTGTATATACCCTGTAATATTATACTTTTCAAGAAAGGCATCCAGTCCCTTCTTAAATTTTAGTAGTGAATCACTCATTACAGCATCATATGGCAGAGAGTTCCATAGTCTCACTGCTCTTACAGTAAAGAATCCGCATCTGTGAGTATGCTGAAACCTTCTTTCCTCCAGACGTAGAGGATGCCCCCTTGTCCCCGTCACAGGTCTAAGAGTGAAAAGATCATTAGAAAGGTCTTTGTACTGTCCCCGCATATATTTATACATTGTAATAAGATCACCCCTAAGCCTTCGATTCTGCAAACTAAATAACCCCAAGTGTAATAACCTGTCTTGGTATTGTTCCCTAATAACCTTGGTCGCTTCTCTGC